>NW_026607219.1:140000-187195 GCF_029890125.1 Rhinichthys klamathensis goyatoka | reverse complement strand
CTCAGATCTGAGGTCAGTCATGGCTATAAATGAGTTCAGGGGATTTCAGGAGGTTAACGCTGCTTCCAGGTCACTGGTTATGTCCACTCTTAATCTGCAGGGTTTCATATATTATAACAGTGCAAATGGGTACAAGGCAAAATTAAATAGATGTTTAATATTCATGCTGTGTCTTAAACAGAAATTGCTAACAGCTGCATTCTTCCAACTCTGCGTTTCCAGGTGGCCGAGGACAAAATGGCAGCCCCATCATTATTTTCCCAGAGTACCCGGCGTTTGGTGAGCTGGAGGAACAGGAGTTTCACAATGTGCTGACATACCTGACCAGCATTCCCAGGTGAGAAAACAGGAGGTGGAGGGATCAGTCATTTCCAGCACTTACACAAAAAAAATAACCAGGGCTCCTAGATTCATGGGAATCTCTGAAATATCAGGGAATGTGAAAATATATATTTTTCATAAAACCTATAAAAGTCATTATTTAAGAAGTGCTGGTAGATAGTGTAGACTTACATGGAAACCAGTGTGATAACCTCAGTCATCATTGAGGGTTTTATTGGAGTGTGTTTTAATGTATTCTAATACTCTAATCTAATTCCAAAAATGTCTACCTGACATGCCCCAATCGAACATGATTTAAAATCCAGTGATGATCAGCGATTGAAAAGTGTGGGAGCAATAAATTACCCTGCGAATCCTGTTAGAATTATTAAAAATAATAATAAAATTATGTATTTAAATTATGATTTATATTATTTTATTTATTCAAATCACTGGACTGTATATGAGAGACTGGGGGAGAAATATTTTGGTGTTTTCTTTTAGTTCTTGAATTGGACAGAAGGGGGCAAACTAATGCTTTCCCATTGTAACATCATGCTTTTTGCAATTCAATGTGTGTGTGTGTGTGTGTGTGTGTGTGTGTGTGTGTGTGTGTGACTGGTGCCTCATTAATATTCATCATGCATATTAAATTAGAATGTGTGATTATGTACATGGTTAACAAGGTGATCTTAATGCCCCTTGTTTTACATATGCATTCTTAGTTTGTGAATAATCTGAATACATGAGATTCTCAGGGAAATACATTTATTGTTATTATTGACTTGGAAATGCCATCATATCAATAAGTAACCAATAGGTGTTGAATTAATTAGCATGTGTATACCTTCTTTTTTTCTTCTTTTAAAAAAAAATATTAATTCAGTTCAGTAGTGCATTGGTCTATTTGCTGATCCTGTGAAATCCTCTTTAATTTAACACCCCTTGTTAATATTCTAATGAAAGAGTGATTCTGGTCCTTTCTGTCACTCTCTCTGCATTCCCATTATTCCCATGAGAAACTAGAGAGGGAGGGGGGGTGATTGAGTAATTAGATGGATTTATTCATGCTGAAAATGGCCGATGGGGTTTTAATTTGGTTCTGGTTTGGTGAATGAGAGGAGTCCTGGAGCAAAATACTGCAGCTCATGAAATAAAGCGGTGAACGTCATGAAAACCCTCAAGAATGTGCCCTAGTCATATTTCAACACAAAAGAAAGTAATAGGAAATTGTTTTACTTGAAGAAAACCATTGACCAGAAAACCTTTAATTGTATCGTGGCATTATTTTCACGACAGTTAAGTGCATTTAGCCCCAAAGTATTGTAATGCAAAAAAAATAAAAAAATAAATACTACCTTGAATTAATGCTAATTTAAATAAATTAAAACATCATTATGCTACTCTCTGGACACATAATGCAATCAGGGAAATGTGGTTGAAAATTATGCCGCAATGCCAGAAGTCTATTTTATTTTATTATTTTTGTTTTTATTTTGTTTTTGTTTATTTTATTTTAATCTGTTTGTTTTTTATTTATTTGTTTCTTTTTTGGCGTTTGTTTTCATTTTATTTTATGAAATATAACCACTTTTTTTAATATAAATATAACCAAAACAATGTATTTGTAAAATTCATCCAAAGATTTGTAAGACATTGTCCTGATTTTTCTCTGTGGTTTCTGGCAAAATATCTACAATATTAAAATTGTAATATTTTAATTAATTTAACAATTTACAGTCGAACCCAAATATCTTGCGGTCATATATTTTTTTGTGTTAACAATGAAAATGCAAATGCTCTCTATTGAATATATCTTCGTCCCATTGTTCACTCAAAGCATCCAGCTATCTAGAATTTAAAAAATGATATTACATGTCGCTCTTAATAAAATGCACTAACAACACCGAACAATAATTAAAAACAGTAATGGACTAAGCACCAGTATGACCATAAATCATGTGCAATGAAGCACCCAATGGCTTTAGGACCCCCCCAGAAGCCTTTGAATGGAAGGTTATAATTACAGTGATGTTTGTAATCAGATTTCTGATCTTTATTACTGACAGACACTCAAGGTCATTAGTCAATGTCAGTGCAGCTCTACACAGAGACTTTTTCAGCTGATAAGACCCCTACATATCTCTCCTTTCCTTCTTAATCTCACCCTCCGCTATGAAAGGAGTGGAGAGCAAACGTTCCTGAGAAAAAACAGCCAGAGGCTTAGAGGGGGGACAGGGGAGGTGGTATTGAGAGGAGAGAAAAGGGATGGGAGTGTGAAAATTTGGTGGAGAAGGCGGGAGCGGTAACGTGAGCCAGGAGAAGAGACACACAATCTGTATGTCAGCGTAATGGCGGCAGATTTGATACACAAGTATCTGCAGTGCCAGTTTCTATTGGGAGGAGCTTTCATTATCAATCCGCACCTATCCCACACCCACATTCTGTATTCGCAATTCAAGCTAGTCTCTGGGTGTCTGTCCATCAGCGCTCTCCTGAGCTCTGATAGGTTGAGAGGGAGCACCTGATGCTGCACGATTGGTCGCTGTAGAGGGGGAGGCAAAATGTAGCCGTTCTCCCGGTCTGTGCCTACGGTGGCACTCATTCAAATGGAACCATAAACAGAGGGGCTGAAAGCAAAGGTGCACTGAAGGGAAGAAAGACACTTGGAATATCAGCATTAGGGGTTGTTTCTGTACATTCAAGCTGCTTTTTTTTTAATATCAGGAGTGTGCAATTGGATTTTTCCGCTGCCTCGGTCACTAAAAAGCAGCTTGATTCTGCTGGCGTTCTCCATGGTGATGGACGTAGCAACCAGCTCAGCATCTCTGCGCTACGCTTGCATTCTGGGCTAGTGCTTTTCAACGTACGTCTCTGTGTATTGATACGCTTTTGGCTACATTTTGAGTGTGTGGGGGCAAATGCAGATGTGTCCTCATAAATGAAATATGTTTCCTGTATACAGAGTGCTGGTTAATTTGCCAGTCTGATGTGTAAGGATGACTGCAGTGTGTTTGTTAGTTAGTAGAGACCTGTTTAATGATGGCTTTTAAGGCATCTGACATCTTCAGTATGTCAATGTTTATGATTTTTGGAAGTGTGTGTGTGTGTGTGCGCCCCTGCTGCCATGGTGATGGTGTCTTTTTGATTTTCAGTCTCAGCTCGACGGGGGGTCGGCTTCATCCTGGTCATTGACCGCCGGCAAGACAGATGGGCATCAGTGAAGGGGACACTGCTGCGGATCGCGGTGAGCCCTCAGCGTGTGTGTGTTAGAGAGAGAACAAAAATGGGATGTGCATGTGCTTAAATGTTTATTCCGATAGAGAACATCATACTTTTATATTTAAAGGGATAGTTTACCAAAAAAATGACCATTCTGTCATTATTTACTCACCCAAACCTGTGTGACGTACTGTTTCCTAAGTGGAACACAACTTAATGTCTCAATGTTTTGTTTTTTCTATGCAATGAAAGTCAATGGGGTCCAATATTGTTTTGGTCCTGATTGACTGACAAAAACTGTTCTTCAGAATATATTATTTTGTTATCCACAGAAGATAGACATTAGTCATAAGTTTTGGAAATGACATGAGGGTAAGTAAATAAACATAATTTTCATTTTTGGGTGAACTTTCCCTTTAAGAGAATTCCACACTGCAATTGGTTTCAGTAGCTTTGTCTTGTTTTCCAGTGCAAAGTTACTTAAAGGAATAGTTCTCTGCAAAATTAAAAATTCTGTCATTTACTCACCCACAAGTTGTTTCAAACCTGTATGAATTTCTTTTTTCTGCTGAACACAAAGGATGATATTTTGGAGGTAACCAAACAGTTGATGGACCCCATTGACATTGAATTTGTTTGTCATACTATGGAAGTGGTTTCCCATATTCTTTAAAATATCTTCGTTTGTGTTCAGCAGAAGAAAGAAACTCATACAGGTTTGAAACAACTTCAGGATGAGTAAAAGATGACAGAATTTTCTTTTTTGGGTGAGCTATCCCTTTAAGTGTAGTCACTTAAGTTTGGAAACACAAAATTCAGAAAACAAGACTTGTTAACTTGTCATTTTGCTTTTGAAGTAATCATTTGCACTTGGGAAAAATACTGAGGAAAAAATGCAGTGCATGTGTTTCAACACTCTAAGATGAAATCTCTTTGCGTGTCCATATGGACGAGGAAACTTTTGCGTGTGCATGTGTGTGTTGTTTTTTCCATGCTGTGTGAAGAATAGGAGCTGACAGGCAGGTGCCTCGGGCTGTATGAGTGGATTAGGCAGAATTTCAGCGTTATACCAAGGCATCTAAACAAGGCCCTCGGTTCTTTTCATAGAAACAGTAAATATTTAATCCACCACAGAGACGTCTAGCTAGCGCACCACAGCACCGCATGCTGCAGACATCCACAAGTGTTTAAACACAGCACACTGAAAGCACAAATGATCTCAAGTTATGTTCGCAGCTGTTCTTTATTAGCTGGTTTTGAGTGTGGATTGCAGTGATCATCAGTGCTATTATGTTCCTGGTAAACTCTTCTTGGCTGTCAACAAGTGTGTGTATGATGGTCAGTAGGGAGAGGTCAGTGGGCTAATCAGATTAACTGTGTTTAATAGGGTCAGCACTCAAAAACGCTACTGGAATCAAATAGGTGATCAAGAAAAATTTTCAACTGAAATTTTTATATTTTTTGGTCTCGACTGTTTACTTGTCTTTGAATTGCAGTGCAGGCAAGGGAGAAATTGTAAAAACAAGATTCTATGGTTTTAGAATTGCAAGTCTGTGCAGGTTGTGATGATCAAAGCTGAATTTTCAGCATTATTACTCCAGTATTCAGTGTCACATGATCCTTCAGAAATCATTCTGACATGCTGATTTTCTGCTCAAGAAACATGTCTTATTATGATCAATGTAGAAAATAGTTGTGCATTTTTTTCAGAATTATTTGATGAATTGAAGAATTGATGAAGTTCAAAAGAACAGCATTTATTTGAAAGAAATCTTCAGCAACATTATAAATGTCTTTACTGTCACTTTTGATTAAATTTAATGCATCCTTGTTGCATAAAAGTATTAATTATCTTACTGACTCCAAACTTTTATACGACAGTGACACTTGAAACTTGGTTTGGTAAACAAGGCCCAGTTTAACAGACAGATTGTTTATCATCCCATCATGTAATGAATGACTGATTTAATTTTTAAAGATGAGAGCTGGTCTTAAGCGACTAAATGAATTATTCACTTATTTCTCATAACTCTTTACATTAGTGTCCATTTAATAGTGTGAATGGATAGTGTTACTAAGTGATAGTAATGAGCAACATGCTCTTAATATTTAATTTCCGTTGAAAAGTCGGCAGATGCTCATTGAAACATGATCACTGTGCACTCCTAGGGGGAAAAAGGTTCATTGGGGTTCTATGTAGATCTTGACTGAGTTTTAAAGGACCCTTTATGCCCAAAGGGTTAGGAGAAACGTCTTGAATGCATGATTGCATAAAACGTTCATGTTTACCGGGTTATGTTAAGTGGTAAATTGTTTACAAGCTGTTTAATTCATAAAATGTCATCAAAATAATAACTGAATTAAAAGAAAATGAACTAAATCCACAAACTGATCCCACAATGGGAACCACTAAAAGGTTCTAAATATGAAGCGCCTGACTGAATCCTTAAGTTTCTATATAGAACCTTTTTTTTCTTCGAGTGTATGTTGAAGTACTCTAATGTCAGTTATTGTGAGAGTCAAACTTTTGTCTTTTAACAGGCTTGAATGTATTTGTGACATCAGATCTATATCAGAGTATGCGTCTCGTGTTCAGATTGTTTTTACTGTGTGGTTGTGTTGATGATAGAGAGGTTTATTTTACATTCCCCACAAACCCACTTTAGTTTAGAGAAATGACACACTCCAGGATTATCTTGCGCCATGAAGAGAGAGGAATTTATCTCTGTTTCATAGCCATAATGCATTTTGCTGCAGTGGTTGATGTCAGAGGTTTGACAATAATGAAATAACAAGATTATCATTCTTCCTTTGTCTCATGTCCCTCGCTCTCTTTCTCTTTATTTAACTTTCAACCTTCCTGTCAAATTGCACTTTAGATCTTCATATTGGTTGCAGGTTTTCAGGTTTTAACCCGGTGAGAGGCCTCCTGGGTAAAAATGTTACTTAGAATATCTTACTGTATCTATAGTATTTTTGCATATGATGACAAAAAGGGCATTATGTTCAAAAGTTTGGGGTCAGTAAGTGTTTTTGTTGTTGTTGTTTTAAGAATATTCAGTAAGGATGCATGAAAAGTGGCCAAGACATTTTTTAAATTTTGAAGATTTTGAATTGAAATTGGATTTTCTCGTCATCAAATAAGACGACTAAAGTTTACACAAAAATATTAAGCAGAAAATAACTTTTAAATATTTTTAATAATAAAAAAAAAAATCTTGAGCAGCAAATCATAATATCAGAATGATTTCTGAAGGATCGTGTGACACTGAAGACTGGAGTAATGATGCTGAAAAGGAGTGAATTACATTTTAACATATATTAAAATGGCAAACACTTAATTTAACTTGTAATAATATTTCACAATATTACTGTTTGTACTGTATTTTTGATCACATAAATGCAGCCATGGTGAGCATAACAGACTTACTGACCCCAAACTATTGAATTTGGTTCAATTTAGTAGGTTTGGTAGTTATTTACTTAATTTTGTGTCTAGTTTTAATAGTTTTAAACGAATTTGGTTGCTCCATTAATATAGTTTTTATTTATTTTTATATTTCATCATTTGACACAATTTTTGTTACCAGGGAAAAAAAAGAGTATTTTTTAAGTGGAGCTTTTACCCTGCTGTACCAACATACAGTTCTCTCTCCCTCCCCTTTTTCCTTTCTTCTCATTCACTCTCTCTCTCTCTCTCTCTCTCTCTCTCTCTCTCTCTCTCTCTCTCTCTCTCTCTCTCTCTCTCTCTCTCTCTCTCTCTCTCTCTCTCTCTCTCTCTCTCTCTCTCTCTCTCTCTCTCTCTCTCTCTCTCCTCACACACACAAGCACTTAATCTACTCCTTTCTTTCTCTAACCTCCGTCACAGCGCATATGGCTGATTGGTAATGGTTATCAGCAGTGCAGCTGGTGTGGAACGGCCAGAGGAGATTTTCCTACACGTGTCTGGAATCAATTCAAAATATACAAAGTCCTAGTAACATTATACATAATAATTAATTTCGAAATGAAGCCCATTGTGTGCTGTAGTCCTTATAGGTCATATTTACTCAATTACAAATGGTGTTGCTTCATAAATGACCAAATTAAGAACAATAAGACAGTATATATCATGGAAGCAATGCTGACGTTCGGGTTTGCTTGTGCTATGCGTTACATTGGTTAATGATGTTCTTAATGCGTTTCATTTACGGCCTAATTGCAAGTGTGTTCGTCACTTTCTTCATTTCTTTTAACATGGATCAAAATCCCTTGTGCACACTCTCATTAATGTATTTTTTGTTGTTAGAATTGGTGCTATTAATCTATTTGCATTTAGATTTGGTGCAATTTTGTGCGTTCTACACCATGCACCAATGAACAAAGAAGTCTGACGGAACTAGTCCCCGTATGGCCCAATCTAATTCACTTTAGGAAATTTTAATGTGTGCTAATGGATGCTAATGTATGATAATTGGGCACAGATAAACATCTTCCCCAATGTTGCTAAATTGAAATATTGTACTATCCTTGTAATATTTGCAATGGATGACCAATGATCTGCCCCCCACACACACATACACATAAACACATTTCTTTTAACATAAATCCCATATAACATCTCATGATCATTATCTGTCATACACTTTCTAAAACTCATATTTTATTAATTTTTTATTAAAATGTAAATTTTATTTTATTTAGTTTTGTTAAGGGTTATATGTACAGCATGAACTGTTGTTTCCACAATGACTCATAAATAATAATCGAATGAACAAAAGAAGCATTTATTACGCTCCTCCCTCTCAGTTCATCCAGCGGTGGAGCGCTTCAGCCTCCAGACTAGCTGTGTTTGGAGGTCTTTTATTATGGTGAACATTTCCTTTCTTTGACCTGAAAGCGTGGATGGGCATCTCCTTCAGTGCTCTCTCCGGCGTCTCAAGGGAGGTTGTTAAGAGGCTCGTGTGTTAAAAGACAGGAGAGCGTCTACCCAATGACATCTGCAGTAAAAGGGGGAAAAAAGCATCCACGTCCATTTTTACCCTACGGGTAGAGTCTTTGAAGTAGCCAATTCCCAGACTTTATTATATATATGGATCAGGCAATGGTTTTTGTAGTGGATAATCAGATGTTCACTCCAATCTGACGAACACTCTTAAAAATAAAGCGTCAATGTCAAATTCCCCAAAGAACATTTCAGTGAACAGTTCGTAAAATACCCTTTTTTTTTTCTTTCTTAGTGTGAAGAACATTTTAATGATCTATAAAGGATCCTTTGTGGAATGCAAAGGTTCTATGGATGTTAAAGTTTCTTCTTGAAATCATCGATGCCAATAAAGAAGCTTTATTTATAAGAGTGTATGTCAGCTAAACCTGTCCCTACATGAGACTAGCTGATAAGTTCAACCATTTATGATGTTTTTAGGTGCTTTTCAGTCATAAGAACTGCTTTATGCCATCTGTATTTTCTCCTGGCGCTCAGTGACTTCATCAGTGTCTTGTACCCTGTAAGTGTGACTCAACACACACCTCATTGGGTTCCTCACGTCCATCCACGGTTATTAAGAGTGAAACGCGCTGGTGAGGAGGCGTTTCACCTGTGACGTTGAGCTGTACATAACAGTGATTTTCGCACAGGGTATATGAGGTTAGTCCTGAGGTGAAAGGTCACGGAGGTGAGAATTAGGGTCACTGGGATTTAGATTCCTTGCTATTTATTGGAATTTTTCTGGTTTTGTTGGTAAAAATGGGCCTTAATGAGCTGCATTTCTCTGCTCTGTGTGGCTCATTTTACTATCCAATTTAACCAAAAAAGTAATTGAATTAGAATTGTGTATTGAATCAGGAAATGCAGTCGGTTTTTGGACTGGAGGTGTGTGTGTGTACGTTAATTGAATTCCACGTGCCACGTGTCTGATTAGTCTGGTGTATCAGTGTCGTGGCAGCTGCTCCCTGGAGACACGGTTTCTCCATCTCCACACACACACACGCATGGCTTTCCCAGGAGAACATTGAGTTACACCCCCATAAATGCACATAGTAATTCCTTTCTCTGTCTCACACTTGTTCTCACTCTCAATATCCTGTTATTTTCCTGTTTCATTTCTGGAAAGTGTGGTGTGTGTGTGTGTGTGTGTGTGTGTGTGTGTGTGTGTGTGTGTGTTAGTGATGTTTGTCCCATATGTTCATCTCTACACACAAATAGATGTATGACCCATTAGCATCCTTGCTCTCTAGGTATCATTATCAGCATCGACAATGTGTTGACAAACACTACTGCAGTCCTTACACACGAGCACTATGCACACACACACACACACACACACACACACACACACACACATAATAATAATGCCGTGAGTGAGCGGTTATGGGGGAAGGGAGGGTGACCACATTTTCACTGCAACATGGAGAAACATGGAGTTGTTAATTTGGGAAAACATAGGGTGTGTGTTCGCACTGTGTATGTAACCATATTCAATTAATTTTCTGAACGCAACGAGACCAATGGTACGTTATCTTGTAATTGCAGTCTTTATGAGAGGCCCAAGGCAATCGTGTAATACAATCACAGACACACAGCGGTTTACTAAAGCTTCCTAAAAGAGGAGCTGTGTTGGTCACATCTGCTTGAATGAGCTTTAATGGAGGACTCAATAATGGGGCGTTTCTCTCCGACTTCCTGTTGTGCTCACAGCCGACCCCTGTGACTCTTCCGTTATTGCCAGTGTGTTTGGGACAAGCATGGCCAATCTGCCCTTAGAGGAACAGGATATTGTCATGGTAATATAAAGGCGGGGTTCAATTTGAGGGGACTCCTTTGTCAGCAATCAAACATGAGGTTTTTAATGGAACTGAGTGAGTCTTTATGGGCATTATGATTATGAATGGGAAATCTTTTGCTCATTTGGATTTGACAATTGCTTTGGACATTGTATACAAAGAAGAGTACAATGGAACGATGTTAATAAATGATATTTTTTCTGTTTTTAGTGTGTTTTGGCGGTTGCTAGGTAGTTGCGTTCTTGCTCAACAAGCCAGATGCTTTGATATCCATTCAAATCTAACGAGTTATGTGCCGAATATGTAAAATTTCTGGTGTGAGGTTAACAAATCAGCATATCTCATAGTGTTGAGGTCCACTCTGCAAACAAACGTCCAATTGCCACTCTAATGATTCTCATTAGCCCTTGAATCTCACTTTTTCCTAATTGTTATACGAGAATACAAACAAACAACGGCACTGTCCAAGAAAAAAAGGGGGGCACGGTACACAAATTTCCCTCGAAACCCAGAGCTGGAGGCATTTCAGCGTGGCAGACTGTGAGATCAGCCCACTGTAGGATTATCTCATGTTTGGCAGATTCCCGCTGAGCTGTACGGACTTGACTGTGATTCTTGGGATGGCTCAAGTGTTGATAACAAATCCCGATTGTGCATCTCGCCACCCCCTTTAAATCTGTGGACAGAGTGACTGGGCAGTTGGGTGCATTTGAATGCAGTGACGATGCATCAGGACATGCTAATGAAATTTGGCTTGAATTTTAATTTGGGGTTTTGGTTTAAACCAGCACTATTTATGCTACAAACAGGAGTTTGAGCAAAAATGCACCTGTATGAACTTTAGTCTTATTTTTATATCATATGATTTAGCATTATTACACATGTAACCTGCGCAATATCACACAAGTGCTGTTTTTGTCCCGAATAGTGCCATGTGATATTGATTTTATACAACAGTTCAATAAATAATTGTTACATTTTAGACACAATATTGTCTATTTTTGCTCAATTTTGCCAATGAAATGATTACCTATAAAGCCAGAGCAGAACTGTTGTGCGGCTCAAAGTAACACTGTGTTGTTTCATTACCAATTACCGAATGAATCCGTGTTTTGAGCGAATCAATCGGGTGATTCATAAAGAGAGCCATTTACTTGATTCCTGAATGAATCAACCATATGAACGAATCGAATGAATGAATGACTCAATGTCTTACACATTTACCGCCACCTACTGGCAGTTTTAGTTTCTTATTTAGAGTATGAAAAATAAAATCAATAAATCATATTTTGGGGATAGTTTGCCCAAAAATTTAAATGGTTTATTTACATTTTGAAGACTTAAGATACAAAAGCCTCAAAATCCATCTAACATTTTTCTTTAAAGGTGCAATGTGTAACATTTTTGAGTATCTATTAACAGAAATGCAATATGACATCCATAACTATGTGTTCAGTGGTGTATAAAGAACTTACTTAATAAACCGTAATGTTTTTATTACCTTAGAATGAGGCATTTATATCTACAGAGGCGCGGGAATCGCCTTCTATGAAGGTCGCCATATTGTGACGTCATGTTTCTACCGTAGCCGACAGCGAACAAACAGCGTTACAGAGCGCGTTTCGTCACTACCTTGAAAGAGAAGCAGCAGGAAGCTAGAAGAAGCTAGTCAAACACCGTGAGTAGTGACTTTTCCCTTGTCAGTGGTGTAAATATGTAGTTGGATTGTTTCATGTAACTTAATTCTTCTCCCTCGCTGTGTTATGGCTTTGCTATGTGGGGATAAATGTGCTGGTTAAGTTCGTGAGACAGCTGATTAGTAGGCTACTCTTGTCATTGACCGTAAAACAGTTACAGGAATCACCAACCCGTCGATCTTGGAAGCATTTTAAGTCGATCGAGTTTCCAAAATCAGAGAAAAAAAGCCTATTGTGTGTAGTAAGTGGTGTCTAGGGGATGCGGAGGCGCGCGCTGTTACAATCACGTCATTTTTGCCGCACGCACCTTTGGGCTCATGCGGACGCGTCCAGTATAAACAAGGCTTTACGCTTTAACCATCTCAGCCACAGTAACAGCTCATATTAGCCAGCTAAACTTTTACTACCCTGTTAGAAAAAATATATAGTTGCATAGTTTCATATGGTTCTTCTCCCTCGCTGTATTATGGGTTTGCTATGTGGGGAGAAATGTGCTGGTTACGTTCGTGAGACAATCAGCTGATTACTATTTGTGATAAATAACAGGTTCGTTTGTGTTTGGATGATGGAAGGAGACACGGGGTCGGCGAATACTGGGACTCGTGCACTTTTATTTAAGAGGCTTTTCCCCCTTTTCAGCGCGTAATCACGCTCAAACAAAGTTAACTCAGAATATAAAAAAGGCAAAATAAACAGTAGACAATAATTCTCTTCCCGCTGGACACAGCTTCACTGGACACAATTCCAATAGTACTCTTCCCGCTGGATACAGCTTCACGTGTCAAAGTTTCAGCAACACTCCGTTCACTGGTCACAGCTTCTCACGCGACGTGCACGAGCTCCCAGCCTCTCTCAAAATGCTGTCAGCACGGCCCGCTTATATGCGGTCTCCTCACGCCAATTACTGAAATCACAAACAGGTGTTTGTCATTTGAACTTGACCCACTTACTCACCGCTCAGCTCCACCCTCGCTCTCCCGCTACAGACTTTGCTGAACCACGCCCCCCTCGCCACATACCCCCACCGCCCGTCTTAGATTCACCAACTGACATTCACGACAAGACGCACACCACCTGCGCACATTCTCGTGAATGCCCGGCCAAAAAAATCGGGTCATTAGGCGATTTAGTGTAGCTTCTTGCCCTAAATGCCCAGCCATTGGATTACAGTGAGCCGCCTGAAAAAGCATTTCCCGGCGGCTCTTTGGAACTAACAACTGAGTTGTATCTTGCTTTGTCTGGGTGTCCTGGGTCACCCGATACAACTTGTCTTTTATCACGGCAAAATAAGGATATGAGAGCGGCTGGTCTGGGTGGACAGGCTGTCCGTCGATCACGCGGACCTGATCAAACGCATTTTTAAGCGATTCATCTCGGGACTGTTCCAGAGGAAAATCATCGCGGTCAGAAAAGATTTCCCTTTCTGACGCACTCCGTTCCTCTGAGACAGGGCCCGAGGGTCCCGGTACAGCCTCTCCAACCTGAACCACCGCTCTCTTCTCCTGCCTCTTTCTTAACCCAGAAGCACCCGTACATAAATGAGCCAATAACGTTTTGAACCCCGGCCAATTGGTCCCCAAAATTAGCGGGTGCTGGAGGTGCTGGTTAACTGCCACCTCCACACTATGCTTTTGTCCCCGAAATTGAATAATGACTGGCACTAAGGGGTATCCCACCACCTCACCGTGCACACACCGAACCTTAACCATGCGGCTCTTATCCAATGCCACTGGGTGAATCAAGCTTTGATGGATGGAGGTCTGGTTACAACCTGAATCCACCAAAGCCTGATAGGTACCCCCCTTTAGACTTACTGGAATTTGGTACAACCCAGCTTGATCGGGGGCAACCTGAGGCGCATCGGGGACCCTGATCACCGTTCCGACCTCCATCACCGGGCACCTATCCACAAAGTGTCCAGGGTCCCCGCAACGCCAGCAGGCCGGCCCAGGCCTCCCCGCCATCCCAGTGGCGGGAAGTGGATCAGGTGATTGGCGTGAGGAGAGTGCAGGGGTCGGGGTTGGCGAGCTGCCAACCGTCGATGGGGTTCCCCGGGGCTGCGCACGAGGTGCATGGACCGGTTCAGCTGCGGGCCCGGTCCTCCAGCTGGGCGCCGGGCGCGGTGGGAAGCCGCCTCGGGACCTGGGAGCGGGGACAGGGCGAGAGAGGGAGAGAGAGGAAGGGAGAGAGAGAGAGAGATGTCGGGAGGGGATCGCCAACCCCTGGGCACGCCACCAGCTGGTCCTCTGCCAATTGGATGGCCTGGTCCAGCGACGTCGGGCGGTGGCACTGGACCCACTGCGCAGTCTTCTTTGGCAGCCGGGCGATGAACTGCTCCAGTACCACCAACTCGATGACTCCATCGACGCCGCGGTCCTCGGCCACCAGCCATCTGCGGCATGCGTCCCGGAGCTGTTGCGCGAAGATGAAGGGTCGGCCGGATTCCCCGAATTCCATGGAGCGGAACTGTTGACGACTCTGCTCCGGGGACCGGCCGACCCGCTGAAGAATGGCGCGTTTCAGGTCTTCATAGACCAGGAGGTTGCGGACTGGCAACTGCTGAGCGGCGATCTGTGCTTCTCCCGAGAGCAGCGGGATCAGACGCATGGGCCAGTCCGCGGGCGGCCAGCCCCCGGCCTCGGCCGACCTCTCAAAGAGGTCCAGGAACGCCTCCGGGTCGTCCTGGGGACCCATCTTGTGGAGGGGAAGGGCCGTGGCCGGGACCAACGATGTAGACGCCCGAGCCTCCCGGTCTATCCAGCTCCGGAACTGCTTGCGGTCCTCGTGCTGGGTCTGGAGGAGGGCCTCGAAACGATGTTGTTGATGCTCCTCCATCTTCAGCAGAGCCTCTTGATGTTGTTGATGGAGGCCCGCGAGCGCGTTGATAATGTCCGCAAACGGCGATGCCAGAGGTGGCCTGGCGACGGCCTCTCCTTCCATCCCGGGTTTCGGCACCAGTGTGATAAATAACAGGTTCGTTTGTGTTTGGATGATGGAAGGAAACACGGGGTCGGCGAATACTGGGACTCGTGCACTTTTATTTAAGAGGCTTTTCCCCCTTTTCAGCGCGTAATCACGCTCAAACAAAGTTAACTCAGAATATAAAAAAGGCAAAATAAACAGTAGACAATAATTCTCTTCCCGCTGGACACAGCTTCACTGGACACAATTCCAATAGTACTCTTCCCGCTGGATACAGCTTCACGTGTCAAAGTTTCAGCAACACTCCGTTCACTGGTCACAGCTTCTCACGCGACGTGCACGAGCTCCCAGCCTCTCTCAAAATGCTGTCCGCACGGCCCGCTTATATGCGGTCTCCTCACGCCAATTACTGAAATCACAAACAGGTGTTTGTCATTTGAACTTGACCCACTTACTCACCGCTCAGCTCCGCCCTCGCTCTCCCGCTACAGACTTCGCTGAACCACGCCCCCCTCGCCACACTATTATTATATTATGTATTAAGACCCTTGATCCTCACCTGAAACTTTATCCATGATGTGGTTTATGATGGACTGTGGAACAGAAACTTGGTTTACGCTGACTATTCTCTGCTGTCTCAGACGACGATGTTTGTCCCGTTTTAGCCACCGTAGCTTCTTCGAAAGGGAGGGGTGAGCAGTGGGCTGAGCCCTTAGTGTAAACTCGCAACCGAACCGCTAGATGTCGCTAAAAGTCACACACTGCACCTTTAATATTAACATTTTTATCAGGCTCCTATGTATAGGTTTCTACCTAAGTACCGACATTTCTGAATGGGCTGAGGCTGGGATTTAGTGAGTTTGAAGTGAAATATTTGATGAGCGTATATACTATGTCCGGAGAGCATTCACTCAATATTATTACCTCATTTTTGACATAGGTGGCTTCTAGAGGCTTTTGCATCGGAGGTCTTCATTTACTCACCCATGTGTTGTTTCAAACCTGTATGACCTTCCTTCTGTATGACTTTCCTTCTCTTGCGGAACATGAAAAAATATATTTTGAAGAATGTTTGTAAGAAAACTCTTTTGGTCTGTAAATGCAGCTTCTGAAAAAAAAAAAAAAAAATCATGGCGACTGTAGCCTAAAAGGTTATGTGTACATTTTGTCAAATAAAATATTTCATTCTAAAACTACTTTTTGTAATGTCTTTTTTAATGCTTTTCTCATTTAAAACAATAATGACTTTAAATTATCTTTTGGGGTCATTTGCGATTCATTTGATTAATTAATAGGCACATAATGTTATCAATTAGATTAAACATGTTAAATGTTTATATTTATTAGTTAATACTAGACTGAATTAATATTTATTCCGTTCTTATCGAGGAAATTATTTATTGTGACTGAATAAACATAATTATTATAATTTTTAGTGGTCAGATACATTCATAATACAGGACCAACGTTTTTTAAATCAGTTCTCAGTGTCACGTTGTAAAGCCTCTTCTTTCTGCTTCACTGCTTACTGACACACACACACACACACACACACACACACACTGTCAGTTACACTGCTGTCCCTTCAGCTGTCAGGAGACCCACTCCACAGTCCATGCAAAAATCACAGCTCTGTATCGATCTGCGGACATATTTTTGATTTGACGTGGTGCCCAGTAGGGAGGCATTTTAATGAAGAGACTGTAAACATAAGAACTGCATGAGGGGGGTGTGTGTTCATGCATTCACTAAGAAATAGAGGGTGTGAGAGAGAGAGAAAGAGAGAGCTCAGGGAGGGAAGCATATGTGAGACCATTGTTAGCCTCTCTGGTCTCTCAAGAAACTGAGTTGTCATGGCAACAGAATATAGATGGTGTGTGTGTGTGTCAATGCAGACAGTGGGAGGGAGGCTGTACCAGTCAAATGTAATGGCTCACTAACATAAGCTTTGGTATTTATATTTATTTTGCTTGCCTGTTTTAGATGTTTTTCTTAGTTTTCTATGTGTTTGTGTGTTTTGTAGGGCGCTTTCCCAGGCAACCTGCAGCTGGTGCTGGTACTGAGACCCACAACACTCTTCCAGCGGACTCTCTCAGACATCTTATTTAAGTTTAACAAGGATGAGTTTAAAATGAAGGTGCCGGTAAGTACGCACACACACACAGCCTCATGTGTGGTTAATGAAGAGCGTAGTGAAATAGATTATACGCTGACATGAGAGAAGTGGCCTATATTATGAACTGTGTGTGTGTGTAGGTGATCATGCTCAGCTCTGTGACTGAGCTCCACAGTTACATCGACCGCACACAGCTCACGCAGGAACTGGGCGGCACGCAGGAGTACTGCCACGAGAAATGGATTTCACACCGCACCGTGAGTACAGATCCAGTTTCACTACAGTACTGACGGGTGGAACGCAGAAATGAAGAGTGGGGACGGGATCGGTTAGATGTATAAGCCACTCAATGAATGAACGACTGATCAAAAAAAAACTAATTATTTAATGAGTTAATGACATAAGCTTACAAAAAATAGCTTGAAAGGAAGGAAATGCTATAGTATATAGTGTGCAGTATATGCTGTGTATGGTATTCTACTGTATGTGCTATAGTATATTATGCTACAATAAACATTTCAAACTATAGTATGCTATTTGTCACATGACCTCTTATGTAACATGGGTATGTCATTGAGGTGTCTATTGATAACTGCAGGAATACACTACCGTTCTAAAGATTTTTTTTATGTTTTTGAAAGAAGTCTCTTATTTATGTTATATTTTAAAGTGTAATTTATTCCTGTGATGTCAAAGCTGAATTTTCAGCATCATTACTCCAGTCATCAGTGTCACATGATCCTTCAGAAATCATTCTCATATGCTGATTTGATGCTCAAGAAACATTTCTATTATAATTAGTATCATGCTGTAAACATTTATTTGAAATGAAAACCTTTTATAACATTATAAATGGTTTTACTGTCACTTTTAATCTTTTCAATGCATCCTTGCTGAATAAAAGTTCCCCAAACTTTGAACGGTAGTGTAAATAGGGTAATATGTCATTGATTTACACATGGAATTTTTAATAGATATTAAAAATCATGGTTAAAAATCAGAATACACTATGAACCAGTATGAACTGGAGAACTTGGCTACTGTTCAGGTGTGCTTGTGTGCGTGTCCTGGGAAACCCTACATTATGGGGACCAAATGTCCCCACAAAGATGACAATATCTGAAATCCTTGTCCTTGTGGGGACATTTTTTGGTCCCCAAGAGGAACTCGGCTTATAAATCATACAGGTGATCTATTTTTTTGTTTTGTTTTGTTTTTTTTATGTAAAAATGCAGAAAGTTTTCTCTGATGGGTAGGGTTAGTGTAAGGGGATATAATATACAGTTTGTACAGTTTAAAAACCATTGTCTATGGAAAGTCCCCATAAAACATGAAAAAACAGTCTGTGTGTGTGTCCTAGTGTATTTATTACTCATGAGATTGAAGGACTATCACTGAATTCTGTACATGTAGTAAATGTGGACATTTTAATCTTCATACTATGCATCTTTAGTAGTAGTATGATCAAATGCAATAGCATTCCAAACACACCTTAAGTCTTTGTTCTTCATCATTATGATGAGGTATTTAAAAAAATGAGTCCTCAAGGAGGATGTCGGTCTTCATCTTGAGCAAATGAATTGCAGTTCTTCTCGTTCCATATGTGGACTTGCTTTTAAGTAATCAGTAATTGATTTTCAGCACGTCCGCATTGATCTGTGGCTGCTGTGTTTAAGTACTGTGCACTTGTTTGTAGTGCTCGTGGATGTTTTTTATTTGTTGCACACTCAGCCGTTTGTGTGTTTGGGTATCTCGCTGTTATGTGATTGGTGTAGTTTTGCACTGATCCAGCATGTGTGACTCTTGGTTTGTGTTGTTGTGCCTGTAGGCCATTGAAGGTTTTGCTCTGATGGTGAAGAAAACAGCACAGACTCTCCAGTCTTTCGGGACAGAGCTGGCAGAGACAGAACTGCCCAATGATGTCGAGGCCACGTCCAACCTTCTAACCATCCACACAGAGAAAAAGGACAAGATGAAGGTCAGAAACCAAAGTGAAATTACTAAACATCAGGGTTTATTTATAATGACCATCTTATTGTATATTATTCTGCTTCAACACACCTTCTTACAAATATGTAATTAAATGGACATTATTTTTTATTATTATAATTTTTTTATTATTCATTATGCAAAAGCAAAATGATACTTGAAGGAGATAGATTGCATTTTGCGTGTCATTTATTTTATGTTTTGTCATTATATATACAGGTCCTTCTAAAAAAATTAGCATATTGTGATAAAGTTCATTATTTTCCATAATGTAATGATAAAAATTAAACTTTCATATATTTTAGATTCATTGCACACCAACTGAAATATTTCAGGTCTTTTATTGTTTTAATACTGATGATTTTGGCATACAGCTCATGAAAACCCAAAATTCCTGTCTCAAAAAATTAGCATATCATGAAAAGGGTCTCTAAACGAGTTATTAACCTAATCATCTGAATCAACTAATTAACTCTAAACACCTGCAAAAGATTCCTGAGGCTTTTAAAAACTCCCAGCCTGATTCATTACTCAAAACCGCAATCATGGGTAAGACTGCCGACCTGACTGCTGTCCAGAAGGCCATCATTGACACCCTCAAGCAAGAGGGTAAGACAGAAAGAAATTTCTGAACAAATAGGCTGTTCCCAGAGTGCTGTATCAAGGCACCTCAGTGGGAAGTCTGTGAAAATAATGAACTTTATCACAATATGCTAATTTTTTTAGAATGACCTGTATATATTCAGTATTGGGCATAGTCTTTGACAAGGGGTCCAGTAAGATCATTAATAATTTAACATGGATTATTCACATGGCCATAAGCTATAAACAAACCTTAAGTTTACATAAATAATTCATGTTCATCATTCGGACTGAATAGCATGTTTATTTTGTGTGTGTGTGTGCAGGATGACTTGAGGATCGCTCTCTGTCAGGGAGGACGTTTGCTGGAGAGCATCAATGAGCCGCTGGTGAAAGATCCAGATTACACCATGAACCAGGATGAACTGGAGAACCTGGCTACCGTTCAGAGGTGTGTGTGTGTGTGTGTGTGTGTGTGTGTGTGTGTGTGTGTGTGTGTGTGTGTGTGTGTGTGTGTGTGTGTGTGTGTGTGTGTGTGTGTGTGTGTGTGTGTGTGTGTGTGTGTGTGTGTGTGTGTGTGTGTGTGTGTGTGTGTGTGTGTGTGTGTGTGTGTGTGTGTAAGATACCATCTACCGCGCTGGAATGCAAAAAGGAGAGACCAGACGGTTACAATCCAGCAGCAGACTGTTGCGTGTCCTTGGTCAGTTTTTGTCCTTATTAAGCTGTTCTGGTCAGCTGTGCTTTTGCATACACAACAAGACAAGCCACCTGGTGAAGATTATACAGCAAATCTACAGACACGCATGCAAAAAGAGCATTAACTTACAGGAAGTCCAGCTCTACTCACATGACCTTTCACTGAAGCAACGTTCTGGGATGTGTGTGTGTGTTAATATCCACAGGCATCTGCTGTCAGCCTTTATTATCTTGATGTGGCTATATTTGTTTAAAGAGGTCATCGGGTGCCTATTTTACACAAGTTGGTATGATTATTTAGGGTCTTCATGTAAAGTTTGTAACATACTTTGGTTAAAATTCCTCAATGGTTGTGTAAAACAACACCCTTTTTACCAACTGCTCCAGCCTTTTCTTCCATGGGGCGAGTCGACACAAGACACTTAAAGTGCTGCCTTGGCGGACAGTATACAAATGGCTGAGGGTGGAAATATGCTAATAGGGGAAATATGCTAATACCAAGGGGGTAATCCATCGACCGGAAGTTGAAGCCGGCCGGGTGCCGCCATGTTGTAGCAGAACTTCACTTGCGTTAGCATTTCCATTGACTCCCAGTCATTTTGGCGTCACTTTGACAGCGAATAACTTTACATCTGAGGCGTTTAAAGACTCCATTTGTCCATTATTTATTTCTAAAGAAACACGACAATGTATAAAGGGCTCCATTACCTTCTATGTTACATTATGGCCCCGTAGAAACAGATTTAGTAAAAATAGGCTAACGATTGCGTCATAACCACTCGACTCTCTGTCGCGCTGTACAGAAATTACCGTACAGACAGCAGGAGAAGCTCGCAGGCAATCGGGGGGACGTCCCGTCAAGGGAGAAGCCCATAGATAATGAGTCCATAAAAGCAACGGAATACTTACTCCTGCTCACTCACGCCAAAGAACTCTTTGCTCAAGTTCCCCGTCTCTGCAAGATTAACGTTGGCAGTTTTCACGCACAGCTACTAGAAGATTAACGTCTGTCAGACAGGTTGCTCACGTCATCAAGCTTAGTTTGAGTCGGTCTGAGTCTGCGCGTCAGGCACGGAAGTTCTCAAAAATCGCTAAAAGTGGGCTTCAACTGTCTCAACTGAGTTCCAATGAGATCGCTCTGTCCATTTCTTTTACTGTCTATGGCTAATACGGGACAGTCCGTCAGTGGTTGTGGGCGGAGCATGAGCAATATGACATCATATTGCTCAGAAAATCCAAACGGCTTGATTATTAAAGGGATACTCCACCGGTTTTTCATATTAAACTATGCTATTCCCTTAACTAAGACGAGTTGATACATACCTCTCTCGTCTCAGTGCGTGCACTATATCGCTCTGTATTGCCACAAAACTATATTAGCACTTAGCTTAGCCCAGTGCATAAAATATGGGCCAAAAAGAGAAGCGACCAAACACTTCCTCGTTTTCCCTATTTAAACACAGTTACTCGAGTAGCGTAACTCGACCTAGGCTGGTGACACAAAATAAAACGTTGTGTTTTTCTAAGCGTTTAAAATTGATGACTATATTGTATGGCGGAATACCATAGCAAGTGCTTTTGAGCACTTCGACTTTGCGCAATAATATCATCACTCGTGAAAAGTCCTCTTACCGGCTCCCGCTTCCTCTCCCCCTCCCTCTCATTTCCGTCAATACAACCAACGTGACTTTACTACCTGTGCTATTAGCAAACTGCAGATCATTTGCAATGGCGGACTTTGTAGATGATTATGACTTCTTTGTAGCAGACCCAGAGCCATATCTGTTTGAACCCGAGTACACGGAGGAGGAATTAGCTCTTATGGACCGTGAGAGGAAAGAAAAATTTTACGACTGCCGGGTGAATCATCGCTGCAAACGCGTCGCTTGCCGCAACACATGCGATTTGTCCAGGGTCTTCTGGATCTACACTGACCCCCACCTTCGATGGCAATACCTGGTCCCATTCTAAACAGCACAGGCTCTCAATTTCGGTCGGCATCAGTTCGCAACAGTCACACTTGCACCACCAATTGCTGTTTGCCCGTGGTCTTTCGCCAGCTCTGGTCTGTTCTGGATCATATCTTTCTTCCCTCTCACGGTCCATAAGAGCTAATTCCTCCTCCGTGTACTCGGGTTCAAACAGATATGGCTCTGGGTCTGCTACAAAGAAGTCATAATCATCTACAAAGTCCGCCATTGCAAATGATCTGCAGTTTGCTAATAGCACAGGTAGTAAAGTCACGTTGGTTGTATTGACGGAAATGAGAGGGAGGGGGAGAGGAAGCGGGAGCCGGTAAGAGGACTTTTCACGAGTGAAGATATTATTGCGCCAAGTCGAAGTGCTCAAAAGCACTTGTTATGGTATTCCGCCATACAATATAGTCATCAATTTTAAACGCTTAGAAAAGCGCAACGTTTTATTTTGTGTCACCAGCCCAGGTCAAGTTACACTACTCGAGTAACTGTGTTTACATAGGGAAAACGAGGAAGTGTTTGGTCGCTTCTCTGCTTGGCCCATATTTAATGCACTGGGCTAAGCTAAGTGCTAACATAGTTTTGTGGCAATACAGAGCGATATAGTGCACGCACTGAGACGAGAGAGGTATGTATCAACTCGTCTTAGTTAAGGGAATAACATAGTTTAATATGAAAAACCGGTGGAGTATCCCTTTAAGACTGTTTAGGCTTTTTGAGGAGAAAAAAAAAAGAGTGAATGGATTTTTTTCATTGTATGGTGGTTGTGTCCACACACTGCAAAGACACATGTTTTGCAAACACCATATAAAAGTGACTTTTGCATCCGATGACCCCTTCAAGGTTTTTATTTATGGACGCAGTCAAACATACAGAATGAGATTTCAGAGCTATGATAGTGGGCATGATTTGTATGACTTCGGAAGCTACTGTGTCTTTTGGTTTCAGAAGACAAAAAAAACCCCAACTTTTTTGTGATACTTTTTGCCCTCTTGTTCACTGTATGTTTTTAATGTATGGTAAAAAGAAGCTTGCATATTCAAAATATCTCTGTGTTCCACAGAAGAAAGCAAATGGTGACCGTTTGGGTGAAGTATTCTTCTCTTTCTTTCTATAGGTTGCTTGGTCAATTAGATGAGACTGAAACGGCATTTGATGATTTTTGGGACAAACATCAGACCAAGCTAGAGCAATGTCTGCAACTGCGGCATTTTGAGCAGGACTACAGGGAGGTGAGCTACACAGACCGGTTCATCTGTATCACTTAAACATGTTTTCAGTAGAGATGCATTGTTTTTTTTTTATTATTATTATTTACTTACTTTTGTAGTCTTTATTAATATTTTGAATTAGCTTGTATTTTTATATTTTCCATTTAATTTTAGTTTGTTTCAGTCAGTCATATGTGCTTTTGTCATTTTTATTAGTTTTTGAATTTAGCTTTAATTTATTTTTATTTCAGTTTTAGCGCTATAACTTAAACTTCTGTATGGAAGCAGTAGTTGTAATGTGTTCATCTGTGTTGTAGGTTAGAGGTCATTTAGACCTGGTGTATGAAAGACTATCAGGCTTCTCGGAAGTAGGAATAAGCCCCGCCCACGCTGAACATATCCTGAAAGAGCTGACCAATCATGAAGAAAGAGCTTGCGTAAGTATTAACCTGCTGTCAAATTATTATTATTTTTATTTCTCGATGATGTTATGATACTATTATTCAGATACAAAATTAAGTACTGCAAAAAATGTAATACAGATCAAATAAATTCTTCCCTTCATTTCTATCCAGACCCAAAGCACATTCATTTGTCCTTATAATGTTCTAGTGTGTGTATATACAGGCATACGGTCTTATAAAGCATGTAAATCTCACCTTCCTTAATGAAATTGCTGAGTGCGGCAGTTTGAGGCCCTTTCAGAAATCACCCACATGTCCTCATCCTGTGGAGAGAAGAGGGGGGTGTTCTACCCAATGTGATAAATCACCCATCACTACGCTGGAATTATTCTGCTGACACAAGGGGATTGTGGGAGTTCTGGGTGGCCACAAAGTGGCAAACTTGTTTTGTTTTTAAGTAAAAAAAAAAAAAAAATCACCCAAAGATTGACTAATAAAATTAAGTCGCCTTCGTCAACAGCAGAATTTTAAAGACTATAACATTATTATAACAGTTATTATAACATTATAATTTGTTTTTCATTGCTGCCATGGTCACTTTATTAAAATAAAAATATTCACATGCCATTCAAAAGGTTGGGTCTTTAAGGTTTTTTTTATTGTTTTAGAAAGATGTCTCTTATGCTCACCAATGCTGCATTTTGTTTAATCACAAATATAGTAAAAACACTGTAAAATATTAATAGAATTTAAAACAACTGCTTTTTTCTATTTGAAAATATTTTAAACTAATTTATTCCTGTGATGTAAAGCTGAATTTTCAGCATCATTACTCCAGTGTCACACGATCCTTCAGAAATCATTCTAATATAATGATTTACTGCTCAAGAAACATTTCTTATTATCAGTGTTAAAAACTATTTAATGTTTATTATGCCTAATATTTTTGTAGAAACCACGATATATTTTTTTTCCGGGTTGCTTTATTGAATAGAAAGATCAGAAGAACAGCATTTGTATGAAATTTAAATCATCATAATCTTTTGTTACATTATATAACTATACTGTCATTAGAAATGTACTATTTACTCTTATATTTGACCAATTTCATGTGTTCTGCTGAATAAAATAAATTATAATTCTTTTTTTTTTTCTTTTTTTTTTTTTTAAATGTTTCTCTCGGTCTGTAGGAGGTGTTGGACCGGGCTCTGTCTCTAGCGTGCGATGCAGATCTGCTGATCGAAGCGTCTCATTATGCTGTGGATTCCATCCTGCCCAAATGCTCTGAGCTGCGGGTTGTGTGTGAGGAGATCAGCGGTGTCCTGAACGACAAGAAAGCTCATCTGCACAAAGCCATGGAGCTACACCAGTCTCTAGAGAAGGTACTAGGCCCACCCGATGACTCCTTAATCAAAGCTGTTCAAGACCCCTGTAAAATAGTCAACCAGAGAACTTATTCCTGTGCTGCTGACTTATTTCCATTTGAAACTAGAAGTTGGAGCAGGACATATCAAATGGCGAATAGCCTTTAGTTTAGGTCACAGTCTCTATTTATAATTTACGAGGAGGCTTTGTCAACTTTTAGGAATGGATTACAAATGGTCTCAAAGCTAACAGACATGGACTAAAAGCCAGAAAAAACTTCTTTAATGATGACGACTGACTCTTTTTCTTCTTCCGTCACTCTCAGGCCTCTAAATGGTGTGATGATGGGATCTACCTGCTGGCGTCTCAGCCTGTGGATAAGTGTCAATCACAGGATGGGGCGGAGTCAGCGCTGCAGGAGATTGAGCGTTACCTGGATACAGCCAATCAGCACAAGCTGACAGATTTGAGTGCAATTTGGAGGGACTATGAGTCAGTGCTCACTCAAGACTTCAGGGTAAAAGACAAAACCCCAGAACTTAACCATAATACATGTGTATAGATTTTTATTTATACATGTATTGGTTATTTAAGTGTTATTGAGAATATGGAAATTATTAGTCAAATGTCTTGTCAGGTGTAAGTTGAATGAATATTTTCTCTGTGCTCAAACAGGATCAGGTGGACAAAGTGTTTCAGAAGCAGCTGTCCATGCAGGAAATGTTCGAGAAGAGGAGGGTCAGTCTTAAGAAGTTAGCAGCCAAACAGACACGACCCGTGCAGCCCGTCGCCCCACGTCCTGAGGCCATCATCAAATCACCCATCTTGTCTCCAGGTTAATCCCCTAAACGTGACTTTTTGTGTTTGGTTGGGTTGGGTTGGGTTTCCCAGAAACGTGTCACTGTTTCTAGGTCCAAATGCTCCATCAGATGCCAAAAGCAACAACACGCGCTGCTAATATACATTCACGGTGTGCTGTAATACTAAAAACAGGTTCCTAACCTTTATCTCCATTCTCTATTTAAAAATAAATAAAGGTTTTTCAAAGGGATTTATGGGTCCGTAAAGAACCATTAACATCCACAGAACCTTTTTTTTTCTTTTTTTTTTAAAGCCATTTGATTTATGAGGACACAGGAAGTGTCTTCATTAACCATGTTTAAGTTGTAATACCCATGCCATTATACACATTTGTGTCCTCATATAATAAACCATATATACAAGAACACACACATTCCCTGTCACTTATTTTACTCTTCTGCCATCTAGTGTTCATAATAGAAAACTGCAGGGATCATTGCCACAAAAAAGAATATTATTATATTTGATGCATATGTTTTTTTTTACCCCAGCGCATAGGGAGAAGACTATAGAGGGTGATATCATCAATGGAAACTGCAGAAAAGTAGGTATCTTATCTCTAGAAAATTAAGCAGTAATATTTATAAGACTGCTTTGATATTGATAAATTAAGTAACAGTGGCTGCACTGCTCACTTATGCATTTGTTGCACTTTAGCGTTTGCTTAATTGAATATTAAGTGAACAGATTTTTAGATTTTTTTTATTTTAATTGTATACATTTTTTCAATAGTTTATTCTCAATTTTTAAAGATGATCGCAACCTTAGCAGTTTAAAATTGAACAAATGTCGAGTTAGTTTGAGTGGATTTTGAACGTTGAGCTAAAAATATGTGTGATTTAAATAAAATGACAGAATTGGTTTGAACACATTTTCAAGACACTGTATGTGTGTTATATACCGGTACATAGAAAAATCAATGCATGGTTGTTTATATTTGCAGGGAGAGATGCACTTACAGAATGACGGCAGCAGACACCCATCTGTCTCTGATGAAGAGGAGAACTTTGCTGTGCTTAGACGGTCAGTCAGGGGCGACTTAAAAGGAAAGTGAGCTATTGTGTGTCATTTTTCTATTTGACTGATTATCTGTTGAACGTCCGTCCACTTCAGGCATGTGATGAACGAGCTGTTGGAGACGGAGAGAGCGTATGTGGAGGAGCTGCTGTGTGTGCTGGAGGTGAGTTACACTGACACCTTTCACTACTAGAGGTCAGATCAGTTTATGTTTTAAAGTCGGCATGAAACAGAAGTTGCAATCGTCTTTTCTTTCCTATTGTGACGTATATCCAAGTAAAACGGCTTCTCGAACAAGAAAAAAATGTAGGGCGGGACTTGATTTTGTCCATGGGGAATTGATTGGCTTGGAGTGATTTGCTATTGGTGGATCTCATTTGAGTGACAGGTCGCCCTGCCCTCGTGCCAGTAAACGCATCATCAGAGAAGAGAAGATGCTGCAATAGGCAGGGGAAGGGATTTTTTTTTAAATGCAATATTCCATGAAAAAATAAGAATTGTCAATTTTGATTTCATGGTGACTTTAATAACTTTTAGCGCATTTGATTTGACAAATGATTTTGTGTTTAGGGTTATGCAGCAGAAATGGACAATCCAGCCATGGCTCATCTCATCCCCAACACGCTGCTTCACAAGAAGGACATCCTCTTTGGCAACATGCCTGAGATATACCAGTTCCACAAGAAGTGAGTCGAACCCTCTGTGTCTCCCTGTTTGAGCTTCACTTGTGTGGTGTTATAAAGCTAAAGAGCCTCTTATTCTCTATATATTTCAGGACTTTTCTTCGTGAACTGGAGACGTACACAGACTATCCTGAGCTTGTGGGCCGGTGTTTTTTGGAGAGAGTGAGTCTCATGTTACTGTACATCTTGTGCTGTTCTGATTTATTACATGATTAAATGGATTTTTCAAATGTCTTTTTCATGTTTTGTTAGATGATGGATCTGCAGATATATGAGAAGTACTGTCAGAACAAGCCTCGCTCCGAGTCTCTGTGGAGACAGTGCTCTGACTGCGCTTTCTTCCAGGTCATCTTACATTGCAAGAAACTACAGACACAATTAAGCCACGTTACACATAAGCACATCTTTTTTTCTATAATCCAAAGGGTCATATTATAGAGCGTCATAGCTAATATTTTAGGAATACAATATATAGGACTACTGTTAAATGGTGTGGGATTTTTTTTCAATGTTTTGTGATCACCCAGGCTACATTTATTTGATCAAAATACAGTATAGACAGTAATATTGTAAAATATTTGTACGATTTAAAATAACTGTTTTCCGTTTGAATATATTTAAAAATGTAATTTATTCCTGTAAAGTAAAGCTGAATTTTCAGCATCATTACTCCAGTCTTCAGTCTCACATGATCCTTCAAAAATCAGTCTAACATGCTGAATAGAAAGTTCATAACAAACAGCATTTATTTGCAATACATTTTTTTTAACAATTTAAATGTTTTTACTGTCACTTTTGATTAAATGCGCCCTTGCTGAATATATTTATACACACACACACACACACACTTCTTTAAAAAAAGATTTACTGCCCCAAACTTAAAATGTATTATTACTATTTCATAAATAATACTGTACTATAATAGTTTAATAGTAATATTTATACAATAATCATATATTAGTAAAGAAAAATAAAGAATTTTTGTATGCTATTTTCAGGAGTGTCAAAAGAAACTAGAGCATAAGCTTGGTTTGGACTCGTACCTGCTCAAGCCTGTGCAGAGAATAACCAAATACCAGCTTTTACTCAAGGTAAACTAGACCCAGACCCAAATATATAATTCCTATATTTGCACCTCTGTCTGGTAACCTCTATGTGAATGTGTGTGTATATCAGGAACTGTTGAAGTACAGTAAAGGCTGTGACGGTGAGGAAGACCTACAGGAGGCGCTCTCATCTATTCTAGGCATCCTAAAAGCTGTGAATGACTCCATGCACCTTATCGCCATCACTGGATATGAAGTAGTGACGCATTTTATTTAATGTGCAGATTGAATGAAAAAGGTTATCAATAATATAAGACACCTTTGGAGTCGTTGTTGACCCCTTGACCTGTGTTTCCAGGGCAACCTCAGCGATCTGGGCCGCTTGATGATGCAGGGGTCGTTCAGCGTGTGGTTGGAGCATAAGAAGGGTCACGCGAAAGTGAAAGACCTGGCACGCTTCAAGCCCATGCAGAGACACCTCTTCCTGCACGAGAAATATCTGCTCTTCTGTAAGAAACGAGAGGAGAACGGAGAAGGTTATGAGAAAGCCCCGTCATACAGCTTTAAACACTCACTCAACGTAAGTCCTGAACGCCAAAGGAGTTAGAGACGGAATATTAAAGTAGTTCGTTTTCATTTATTACTTCTCTGACATGGAAATCAGTCGGACGATGTGGGCAAATCAAGGGAAGATTTATCATTTTTAGTGTAATCTAACCAAGAAAAAGAAGAAATGCTCATGTAATCTGCATGTTTAATTTGTGTTTTGTCTTGTGTAAATAAAGGTTAATGAAGATAAGCACATTTACGGGGAATATCAGGGTTTCTGTATGAGACTGATTATGTTCATATCTTGCCCTCTGATAGATGAGTGCTGTAGGCATTACTGAGAATGCAAAAGGGGACAACAAAAAGTTTGAGATCTGGTGTAATTCTCGAGAGGAGGTGTATATCGTACAGGTAAACTCTTAAACATTTTACAATTGTCCTTGTAAAAATATCCTATGTCTATTTAAATAGCATTGAATGTATATAATCTAATCTTTAATCCTGTCACTCACCTTTCTGGTCATTGTATTGTTTATTTTCAGGCGGCGACACCAGAAATCAAAACGGCATGGGTGAATGAGATCCGGAAGGTTCTAACGGGGCAACTAAAGGCTTGCAGAGGTGAGAGACACCGTGCCTTACTCTTTCTTTTTATTATTTAGCAAGGACACATTAATTTGATCAAAAGTGACAGTTAAGACCATTATAATGTTATAAAAATTTCTATTTCAAATAAACCCTCTATTCATCAACAAATCCAGAAAAATATTAAGCGGCACAACTGTTAGAATATCAACATAAGAATAATTATAAGAAATGTTTCTTGAGCAGCAAATCCGATTTCTGAAGGATCATAATGACACTGAAGTCTGGAATAATGATGCTGAAAATTCAGCTTTGCATCACAGGAATAAATGACACTTTAAAATATATTCACATGGAAAACGATTATTTTAAATTGTAATAATATTTCACAATTTTACTGTTTTTACTGTATTTTTGATCAAATAAATGCAGCTTTGGTGAGCATAAGAGAACATTACCAACATCATACCGACCCCAACATTTTGAACGGTAGAGTATATAGAAATGACACACTTCACGTAATCAGCACGTTATGTCTGTAGTTGTCTAATACTGTTGTGATGTTGTGTTTCAGAGGCGAGGCAGCAGAAGAGCTCAGATCAGTTAACTCCCACCAGCAGCGGTCTAACCCTGAGCCCCTTCAAGACCAACCCAAAGAGCCTCAAGAAGGGAGAAGAGAAGAAAACTGAGCCCACAGCAGCAGATCCCAGTAATCCTGCCTTACTCAAAAATAACGACAAGGTCAAAGGTCAGTCAGCCCTTCTCAACATGCACAACATAAACAAGAAAATCGAAATCGCGTACTGTCTGAGTAGGTACTACATTTGAATTTACTAGCGACCATTAAAAAAAGTACGCTCTATATATTATGAATATGGGTCTACATCCGCCATGTTGTTACTGTCACGTGACCTACCGGCGTCAGTCGCGTCATTTCACTTCCAGTTATAAATCCCTCACGGGATAGTAATGTGTCCGTCGAATGCACACTTCAGAATCTTGCCGGAAGTAGTACAGTAGGTCATCTGTGGACTTTTCACCTACCATGTATTCGGACATACTACTTTTTTGGCGGACTGTTTTTCACATACTATATAGTCGGGTGTGTGTACGCATTTTTTAGAGGTCGTTTTTCAGATATTACACAGGACATATTTGAAATCAGTCAGTCAATGAATCCGTGAAACTAACCCCAGACTGACGTTTCCCTAAATCTATCCCACAATTCAGAATGCTGCTGTCTTTCCTCTTGCTGCTTAGACTGTGAATTTCTGTGATCAGTTTCTTTGTGACCCCTGGTGTTTCTTTTTTCCTAGTTTTTCAAATTTTCTGACTAAACCTGTAACGGCCTTGATTATCTCCCCCTCCTCTTTCTTTCTCTCTGTCTCTGTGGAGAATAGACGAGACTGTCACCAGTCCCAACTCTGAGAGAGCTGCAGTGGCTAAAAAACGCTTTACACTGCAGGGCTTCAGTAACCTCAAGAGCCAAAAAGGTACAGCAGGAGGGCTCACAACTTTACACGGTCACGGGCAATACATTTAAAACAGGGTCACTGCATATTGATAAAACATTTCTGAAAATCATTATGACAAAAGCATGTTTAGCAGAAATTTCTTAGTTAAAATGTTTAGTTTATATTATTTATGATACATTTGAAAACAAATAGTTTAAAAACAAATAGTTTAGTGATGTTGGATAAATGTAAAATATTGAACCTGGAATAAGTACTAAGCTTTGGCTTGAACCTCACTGCAGAGTTTATAGCAGCCTCTGGTGGCAAAAGCCTCACACTTCCAATGGTCATCACTCTCTGCCCTCCAGGTACACTGCAGTCTCAGGATACACTAGACTCTAGTGTAGAGACCAAAGTCTAGATTAGCAGCAGTTCAACGTCAGAGTTCAAGCTTGGTAACATTAGAATTTAGAACTATCATTACTGAAATGCTCTTTACTGTGCCTTAACCAGGTGTGACACAACTTGTTTCCAGGAAAAATTATTTGTCCACACCAAAACCGAACTATTTTATTTTATTTCATTTCATTTTTATTTTTATTTTTTTTTAAATTGGCACCAGTTACATTTCCCTGGGTTTACTGTTAGGGCCTAAAGCAGGCGTGATACAACTTTATTTCAAGGAACAAGAATTTGTCCACAACAAAATCAAATTTGACTATTTTATTTTATTATTTTTTTTTTTTTTTTGGACCAGTTACATTTCCCTGAGTTCACTGGTAGGGCCTAAACCCTACCCTAGGCATGATACAACTTTATTTCCAGTAAAAATAATACAAAAACCAAATTGTATTTTTTTTCTTCCCTGGTTTCACTGTGGCACCATGTGTGAAACAACTTTATTTCCAGTAAAAATAATACAAAACCAAATTGTATTTTTTTCCCCCCTGGTTTCACTGTGGCACGGCCTCAACTATGTGTGAAACAACTTTATTTCCAGGAACAAGAATTTGTCCACACCTAAACTGAAAATTCTTTTACTGAAAATTAAATGTTTTAATTTATTTATAAGAATTTGTCCACAACCAGTATGCAGTCCAAACTGAAAATGCTATGTGAATTTTATTTATTTGTTTTATTTTATTTTATTGGAGTGGGATTTTGAACCCATTACATTTTCCTGGGTTCACTGTAACAGGGCTAACCAGCTCAAAACTGGGGAAAAAGCATCTTTTATCAGATGTTGTTTTGTCACATCACAAATGGTTAGGGCACAGTGTACTTTAGTGTACATGCTACTTTAGAGGCTCTCACCCTGTAGAACAGCCTAATTTGTCTTCATAATATTGAAGGATCCTTCCTTTAACCCTGTTATAGGCTTTCTCTTTCTTCTTTCCTGATTATTTGTCCTCTTATCCTTTTCTTTCTCCTTTCTCGCTCCTTGCTTTGGCTGCCAGGATCATCCCCCCCTAGTCCTGATCACAAAACTAAAAGACATGAGATTAAGAGTGATCCTACACCGTTTGGCTTCAGAGGTACACTGTCCCATAAAAACTCCCAGCATTCCCTCCTCCAACATCAGCCATGACCAGTGTCCTGTGCTCCCAAGCCTTTGTTTTATCATATTATGTGGTTTCCACATTTTATCTCACCTTCATATATTAGGGTTCACCATCTTTCATACATCAGCCTGAAGTAATAATACAATAAAACGCTTCAATATTAGGTGTCAAGCATTCACAATCCAAACAAACTGACTTTAGTTCTGCATACCCCACCAACAAAAGCGATCTGTGGTGTTTGGTAAATCGATGGAGTCTTTGAAATCTTATCGGCTGCCTCTCCCTTAGACGCAGGTCCACACATCTCTCTTACCCGAGTGAGATGGATGAGCACTTCTAGTCTGTTGCAGACTAAAAGGAGAGGTAACTAGATGTGCCTGGTGTGGGAATGAACTTTATCGTCTTTATTGCTCTCTCACAGCGAACTTCCAAACAGACTGGCAAACACTAACCACAGGGTATGATATTATTGCACTGTAATTGGTGGTTTGCAGGATAAATCACAGTGCTAAATGGCATCTCTTATATAACTGCTCAATAAATTACTATTGTAAATCTAAAATGCTCTTTACCGTGGGAGAATGTGAATCCAGCCCAGTTCATATTGTATAACAGGAGAGATAATCTCTTTCTATTTACCCTACTCTCTTTTAAACCAATTAATCCACTGAAATTGAATCATCATCATTATTTATTTACAATCGTGTGTCATTTCAAACCTGTATGGCTTTCTTGCTTCTGTGGAACACTAAAAGAAGAATTGTTTCACAATTTACTGGTTGGTGTTTTCCATGCATTTACGTTGAATGAGGACTAAAGGGTTCAAGCTTCAAAAACAACGCATAAACACCATAAAAGTATTATAGACGTGGGTGTTATTCACTGACAATCTTTTCCTCCGGTGAGATTTTAACTTAATCATTGCAATCAGAGAACTTGAGAACCAGTTCAGTCCGATTCACGAATGAATCATTCAGACTGGTTTGTGAACCAAATCAATTACTTAATTCATAGAAGAATGATTCATTCACAAATAAGACTGATAACTACAGTATTTCTCTCATGAAGATTTCCAGTGAATAAGTAGTTTTCGACTTGTTCTTCAGGCAAAGCTGTCATATGATTTCATAAGATTTTGGCATATGCCTGTATTTACACTCTGCCCACCTTTTGAAGTTGTAATTGCATGGAAAAAATCTGTGTATTCCACAAAACAAAAAGCCAAACAGTTTTGGAGCGACATGAGGGTGAGTAAATGATGACCGAATTTTCATTTCTGGTTGAACTATTCCTTTAAATCCTGTGTTTTTTACTGTCGATTTACGTGAATCCTTTAAAATAGTACATTTATAAGCCAAAAGATGTCAGTTTGAGCAAGAAAATCAACTTGCACTTCCCTTGGTGTGGAAACACTCGAGTCTAACGCTGCATGAGTGTCTGGTTTGGGTTCCTGTCTGCTGGTTTGCGGTGCTAGTTCTGGATTCACTTTTACAATTCTGAAACCACAGATCCGTTTCTACCAAACACTCTTCCGGGCTCCATGTTTATCCACTGATTCAGATCTAAAAATGTTTATGCATCTCTCCATAAACATGTTTTGAATGATTTGCGAATGTGTCATATGCCGCCTTCACAGTCATAATCTGAACATAAAACACAAACAGCTGCTAGCTCAGTGCCTGGACCTGTTCCTCTTTTTAAATGGATTATGAGATAAAGAGGCTCTGGCTCCGTTTCAGAACCTAGTGTGCTGCCTACATAGGCATCACATGCACACTCCCAATGCAAAATCTGTTCTGAAACTTAGGAAGTGCGAGTATTACTTCATACATCTTTCACATCAATTCCACAATGCATTGTGACGAGCTCAGTGAAAACGTCCATCCAAGATGATGAATTTGGTTAAAGAAATGACAACTATATGATTAAACAAATTTACAATTGGTGTAATAACTATTTTGATGTTAGCTTAGCAACATGCTAATGCCAAACTCTATAGAGGTTATGCGTTGATGTCACTTCCTCTCCAGAAACCTCCCCCTCAGCCGGACTGAGTGGCAAAAGAGCCGCTTCCGTGACGGGAAATTAATAGGGGAAACTGCGAAAAAGCGAGTAAAACAAACGATTAAATCGAGTCAAACCTTTAGTTTAAACTGATAGTGTTCCTTACAACTTACCAAAGATCCAGTGATCCATGGATATTGACATGCAGCCAATAATCGTGTTTTCTGACAGTCATACGTGCCTGATTTCACTCATTTCAACTCACTGATTAAATTCATTATAGGTAGGCCTAAATCACTTACTGTATATCAATGTTATATATATCGTCATATCGTCCAGCCTTAAAACTTGTATAGTTTTTTGTCAGTGTTTATTCAACAACGTCTAATTATGCAGAATATACTATGGTAAATATTTAATTGATGAGTTGTCAATACAATATATAGGTAGGTATGATTGCCACAATCATACCTATCATATTGACACACAATGATAACTGCAAATAACTGTTTCTGATTTCTGTGAATCACAGCGATCCAGTTGCTTCTCTGTTCTGCAGCTTTCGGCAGTCTGTAAAAATACACCTCAGATTTCTTGTCAAATCTAGGTGTACAGTCAATCGCAAAGCTCTTTCCCGTTTTAGATGTGTTTTGTGTGTTTTTCTCAGCATTCACTCTGAAAACAAATGCTGCCGCTCAGTCTTTTTGCCACTCAGTGGGCGTAACCGGCCGACGTGACGTCACGCGCATAGCATAACCTCTGCTTATGAGCGTTTCAAATCACTCTTAGAAAAATGTTTTCAATTGGGTTTAATATAGAACCCTTGGGCTCTCAAACTCAATTTTAAAGAATGCTTTACGCCCAAAATATGAAATCCCTTAAATGATTGCATAATAGAAATGATTGCAATAATAAATGTTGAAGGTCATTTTAATGGGTTATTTCAATGTTTTTATACTGATAAACAATTTTTACGAGCGGTTTAATTCATACAATTTCATTCGAATTAAAAAAATAATTAAAACTAAATCCATAAAATGATCCTATGATGGCAGCCCCTAAAAGTTTCTATATATGAAGCACCTGACAGGAACTTTAATGTTCTACATCATAGACACTGTTATTTTCTTCTTAGAGAGGTTCTACGACAGTTAGGAATCCGGCTTTTTCTATACATAAGGAGCTATCTACGTTTTGAAACCGAGCCAGTCTCTTCTTCATCTTCCACACACCATCTATGTGCAGCACCATTCATCCCTCTCTTTCGATGTCTTAACGTGATCTTAATGTCACATTGGTTTCACCCGTCCTCTCTTCCACAAGGCTTCACCAAGGCGTCGCTGTCCATGGATGCGTCTGAGGAGAACGACGGTTACTCGAGCGCCGAGGACCCCATGAACTCTGATCCTGAGGATGAGGGAGGGAAGAAGCTGGTGAGTCTCTTGAGGAGCTCTTTGCTGCATGATTCCTTGTGTCCTGCTATGTTTGAGCACTGATGGTGTCGTGCTTGTTTGTTGCATTAGTCTCCCGGCAGGTACGTGGTAGTAGCTGACCACGAGAAAAGCGGCCCACAGGAGCTGACGGTTAAGAGCGGGGACACGGTGGAGCTGGTGAGAGAGGGAGACGACGGACGCTGGTAAGATTCACACATTCAGGATTATGGAAATACTGTCATCATTTACTCATCCTCATGTTTCACGTTATGACCCATACATTAATCGTTTGTTTGTGGTTTTAAATTGAATAAATCAACAATTTAATTCAATGGATCTTTTATTCTGTTGAATCAACCAATTGAAATAAATTCCAAATCTAAACAATTATGACTGTTATGTATCAGTGTAATTTTAGGATTATCTAACTAATATAGCATTTTAAAGGTGCATTGTGTAATATTTAGGAGGATCTGTAAGACAGAAATGCAATATAATATACATAACTTATGTTTTCAGTGGCGTATAAAGATAATGAACCGTTATGTTTTTATTACCTTAGAATAAGACATTTCTATCAACATACACCGCGGGTCCCCTTACATTGAAATAGACATTTTGCACCGACATGTTTCTACAGTGGCCCTAAATGGACAAACTACTACAGAGCGCGTTTCATCACTATGTTGTTCTTCGTGCAAAGAAGTTAGCTAAAGTCAGCGATTAAAACACTGACACAATGATGAACAAGTAACAATAATATTCGCAATAACATATCGTTTTACTGAATAATAAAGTAAACATCATTCTTAATTTATCTTTATAAAGAAACCTCATTGCTTCACTGGCGAGTCTCTGCTGTCTCAGATGATTTTTTCCTGTTGGCCACTGTAACTTTTGTTGGTTGCCATTCGTAACCTCACCACTAGATGCCGCTAGAAATCACACACTGCACCTTTAAGTTGGCTTTTATTTTAAAGGAACACTCCGACTTTTTGAAACTTTAGCCTATTCACCTTATCCCCCAGAGTTAGATAAGTCCATACATACCTTTTTCATCTCCGTGCGTGCTGTAACTCTATCTGACGCACCCACCGCTAGCCTAGCTTAGCACAAAGACTGGATGTAAATGGTTGCAGCTAGCATACTAATCCAAATAAGTGACAAAATAGCACAAACATTTTCCTATTTACATGTTGTGATTTGTATAGTCACAGAGTGTACAAAAAACAAAGTCACATGAGACACAGACATATTTTAACCGTATAAATACTGGGAACTATATTCTCTGAAGGCGAAGCACTGCTACTTGGGCGGAGTGATAACCGCAGCACCTGAGACGCGCCGTGGTCGAATATAGTTCCCAGTATTTATATGGTTAAAATATGTCTGTGTCTCATGTGACTTTGTTTTTTGTACACTCTGTGACTATACAAATCACAACATGTAAATAGAAACATGTTTGCGTTATTTTGTCACTTATTTGAATTAGTATGCTAGCTGCAACCATTTACATCCAGTCTTTGTGCTAAGCTAGGCTAGCGGTGGGTGCGTCAAACAGACTTACAGCACGCACGGAGATGAAAAATGTATGTATGGACTTTTCTAACTCTGGGGGATAAGATAAGGTGAATAGGCTAAAGTCCCAAAAAGTCAGAGTGTTCCTTTAAATATTTTAATATTACTTATCAGGTTTAATTTATTTTTATTTCAGTTTTGTGCTTCAACTTCAACTTATTTCAGTTTTCAATTTCAAGTTTTCATTTAGTTTAAGTTTTTCATCAAATGTTTATGAAAACTTGTTTCTGCCACAGAATAAAACATTTTAAAAGATAATTGCGACTTTTAATCTCACAATTGGGAGTTTACTTCTGACTTTATTTCTCAAAATTGCGAGATATAAAGTCAGAATTGTGTGATATAAAGTCGCCATTGCGTTATAAAGTCAGAATTGCAAGTTTAATTCTGACTTTATATCTCGCAATTGCGACTTTATATCACACAATTCTGAAATAAAAAGTCGAAGTTGTCTAACACAATATTCACTAGATATTTCTGCTGTAATTATGACAAAGCTGCTTGTTTTCAAACATTTTATTGATACATAAAGGTTAATTATTTTAACATACTGAATGAATTAACCACGATTCATTTTGTGATTCAAGATGTTACGTTCTGTATTCCAGAGCTGTATATTCTTCAGTACAAACAATAATTAAGGGAAAATAAAAATATGATTTCATTTCGCATTTTGTTTGCTTTTAGCATTGTATTTAGGTTATACTTGTATTATTTTCATATATTAAAAATAATATATTAATTTAAATACTTTTGTCATCCTGCGGCACCCTTGAAAGTTTGCCGAGGCCCCCTAGTGGGCTCCGGTTGAGAAGCACTGCTATAAATGCATAAAATATATTTTTTAAAAAAAGTAAAGCCGTTAATAATGCACATCGTAACCTGCTCCTAATTCCATAGGCTTAATAGAATATTGTAAAATATACCAAATGTTAAATAACACAGAGGAATTACCCCAGGGCTGTTTTTGTGCCCACATATTTAAAATAATCTAGTTCCATTTTTGCATTTTGAGTGATGGATTATTATCTGGACTCGTTTTGATGTTTCTAAAGATGACCAAATTAGAATCGCAAACTGTTTTCTGTAAGCAGAGTATGGTGTGATTATTGATGTCTGATTTTTTTTCAGGTTTGTACGTAATCTGCGGACCAATAAGGAAGGCTGGGTCCCTGCTGCAAACTTGCTCACTCTCATCAGAGAATCCAAATCTTCTCAATCTCTCTCCAGCTCAGGTAACACAACTCCCTGCTTTCCATCCACCACACAATAAATCCCCGTCATATTTTCTGAATTGAGCTAATGTGTGCGTGTTTTCCCCACAGAAGGCAGTGGGTCTGGAAACCTCAGCACGTCGTCCAGCTGCAGCGAAACCTACACGAGCTTCTCTGACATCAAAACCTGAAGCGCATGCTCCAGCGTCTTGTGGCAGCTCCTACACAGTGCACTTTCTACTGAAGCTCCTCGAGCCTTTGTACTGTATTTAACCTCCTCAACCGAGAAAGGAATCGACCTCTGCGGTCAATATACGCCATTCAGGATATTTTATAGAGAGCGTCACCCTTTCTCAACCGTCTCTCCTTCATAAGAGAGAGAAAAAATGTCTGCTGTTCCCATTCACATTCTCATTAACTTTGAAAATATCGTGTGATGCTGTTCGTTTCGCATCTGCATGCATTTCCTCAAAGAGTAAAAGGGTTTTTGGTCGAGTCGGCATTAACATCAAAGTAGCCTGCGGTCTAAAAGTCTTTAAATATACATAACAAGGACTCTCACATGAGCTTCCACTGGTTTTATTGATCTTGCTTTGAGAATGTCAGTGTCTGTTTGGAATGTCTGACTGTCTGGAGCGTCTAAAGCTCCTGTCTGATTTGCTGTAGCAGCAAGACAATGAAATGTTGTTTTATACGATAAAGATTCTGGAGGTTATGCCTGGTGAAAAGTCCTGTTCACTGTATGTATTAATCGAAAACGGCTGTATAGTTTAAATTATTTCCTGTAAAAGATTTGTACAGATATTAACTTTTATCTCATGTTTTTCATTAAAACAGTATATATATATATCTATACATATTGTATATTATGACCACTATTGTTGTGTGTCAATGAATTGTATTTTGTTGTATTTGTCACTTTACTGTTCTACAATTTTCCAGTAACAACATATCAATTGTGTTCACATTTTATGCAATTTATTTTCCTGTACGTACCGTCACCACAGATTGTTTAATTTGGATGGTTCAAAATGTAGTCTGGAAAGTGATAATTGGCGTGTCACTCAACTTGATTTTAAAGGTCAGAACCTTTTGTCAAAAAGTATTACTTAAAACTTGTCAAAGTTCATCTATAAGTTAATCCTAGACGGCTGATTCAATCCAGGATGAATACCACAGCGTTTCTGTGCTCAGGTGTTCATGTCCCCAGAACTGTACACTGTCTTTGTTTTAACGTGTTCAGCAATACAGAAATCATTGTTAATATCTATTTAAATTTCATGTGGCACATTGCTGCATGTTAGTTTTATCTCATGCTAGTTTTATCGTGTTCTCATTTGACATAAAATATTTTCCTCTATTAGACTCGTATCTATGTACATGTGTAAATATGTATCTAAGAGGTTGTATGAGATGAATGAATTTAAAGTGCTTAGGCAGAAATAAACTTCACTGAAACATTCTATCCTCTTCTGCTGGCTCAGATTTGTCAAGGAAATATCGAGTGTATATATTAAGTCGATCTTAAATGCATCAGCTTTTTCATTGTGCACCACAAACAACTTTATAATTTTGCAAATAAATGTTACTTAATGATTTATTATTGTTAGACGTTTTTGATTCATTTAAATCTGTTTCATGACAGTGAATGCTGAAACTTTTGTGAATTTATTAAAATATTGTATGATGATAAAAAATGAGTAAACTTGTATGATAGAATTTTCTTTTTGAAACTTGATTTTAAATATTAAGACCATAAAATATTTTTCCCCTTAATTTACCATACACTAAAAAAAATACATGATTAATAAGTTATGACAACAGATTTTTGCATTGCTTTAACTCATTAAAATAAGTTAAGCAATTGTCAACTTTTTATGTTATAGAAGATTCAACTAATATTTTAAGTTAGTGTAATTTAAGTTAAAAATTACTTCAAAAAAGATTTAAGGCAGCAACTTTGTTTTACTGTGTAGCAGAATTTTAAATCTGTTTCATAATAAAAGATGAATGGTTATGCTTTTAGTGATATAATTTCATTTTTAAAACTGGATTTATAAATAATAACAGCTAATATTAAGACTATAAAATAAAACAATTTCCCTTAATAATAATCATTTAACAGAATTTTTATAAACATGAAAATCTGGTTTCTGATCTCATAAAAGACAATGGTGGGAACTTTTATGGTAAAATTTCATTTTCAATCAAATTTGATTTATAAATATTAAAGGGATAGTTCACCAAAAAAGAAAATTCTGTCATCATTTACTCACCCTCAAGTTCTTCCAAACCTGTATGAGTTTCTTTCTTCTGCTGAACACAAAATAAGATATTTTGAAGAATGTTGACAGAGATCTGACTTAATTTATTTTGCGTACAGCAGGAGAAAGAAACTCATACAGGTCAAAAACAACATATGAGGGTGAGTAAATGACATAAGTTTTGCGTGAACTAGCCTATTCCTTTAAGTAAAATATGTAATAGTGCCAAAACTTGCCATTTAAGTCTATTGTAGTTTTTTTTTATCTAAATTTAAGAAAACCTAAAGTTAAACAATTCAAGAAAAAACATTAAAGTCCAACAAACATTGCAATTAGGAAATATGATTAAAATCTGAGGAAAATTAACCAAGATGATTTGAAACCCACCCTATTATATATTGTTAGTATAACCTTTTCCCCCCAAAAAATTGAATTTAGTTTCAATTTAACCTTTAAGAATTGCACAGATTTTTATGAACCAGCCAAAGATCGTTTAAGTCTGTGACTCAGAGTCTCTGCTTCAGTAACACACACTGCGCACACGCAGACTTTGGCTATGACAGTGTGTCGTTCAATAGTTCATGCAGGTATATGACGCGATATACTAGTATAAAACGTCGTGATTCAAAATCATGAGTCATGCACTTATTTTAGTCAGTATATCTCTTCATAATACAGTCTGAACACATCCACATCCGGGTAACACGACGCCTCGCCTCAGTGCGGGAGGACGGCTTTCAGCATCTGATCTGAGATCAGCTCGTACGTCACAGGCTAAACTGCCACGGACGGTCACAGAACCGATCCCAGATCATTCTTCAACCGCGGAAAGGCACCAAGACAGGGAGTTTGTGTTACAAACCCATCATGTCTTCTGCAGATATACGAGTTTGAGTCAGTCAGTGTTTAATTCGCTCATACACATATTCCTCTGACGTTTAGCCCAGCGCGCGCGCGCTCTATCTCTCTCTCTCACACACACACACACAACACACAGTCTGCTGGCGTGATCAGGACGGCTGCTCGCGAACACACACAGAAACCACAGCAGCCGCAGAAGACACAATTACATCGCAGCACTGTAAGTATTCAACATTTCAGACATTACAAACGCGATATCGAAATAATAGCTAGATATCATATAACGTCGAACACCAACATAAGCTCTCAGGCTACTGCTGTGTGTGTGCCTTTATTTTGGTGTCGCAAGAGAATAAGCTAAACGTACGCCCAATTTTCCGCATGTCGGGCTTGTTTTTGGTAACACGGTTGACAAACTGAGAGTGTGTATGAGTGTGAGCTCGAGCGTCTGAACTGCTTCATTGTTACCGTTAGTCTGTCGTTCTGTTCGATTGTAACGTTCTATTCGCGTGTTACATTGTAACGAGCAGCTCGCTCAGTGTCACGCTGTAATGCTGCTGCTGTTTGTGTTGAATTGGGTGAACAGGCCTGAAACAACAGATCACACCACTGCAAGGCCTTCTCACACAAGCAGATCATGCACTGGAGAGGGCCTGCTCACTCAGTTCAACATGCATTTCAGCACGATTCCACATAACACCAGTATCAAATCTGTCAGATGCTTCCCTACACTCCTAATAGAACTTCTGTCACACAAATCTGACGCCTGACGTTGAAATGGCACACATTTAGCTTTGTTTTTTTGTAATGTGATCTGCAGTCCAATGAGAATGTGTATTTTTAAAAGCATTTTATTTTGGAGAACTATTACAACAATGTCAAAATTAATGACGTAATTTATTGATAATATGTTGATTAAAAGATATTCAACTCATTGTAAATTAATTTGATTATTTTTAATAAAACTGTTATATTAAAAACTAATAATTTTAATGACCAAAATGTTTAGCTGTGTCCCACATATTTAGAACAAACCTGATACATCATGTTTTTTTTATTATGATTTATTTTAAATTTCTTTTATATTTCTAAAATGACACATTCCCTAAAATTGTCACACCCAAGGAGTGACATCATTTGAGTATTTTCTTCATAATATTGGGAAGTAATGTTTTTTTTTTTTTTTTTTAATCTTGACTTTAGTGTTAAATCTCAACCCTGTTTCCAAATATTCTGTTTTTATGGGAATATAAATTAATCTGTAAGCACAATTTTCAGTTTTTGGTCACAAACAAGCTAGCTGCTGCTGACTGATAGCTTATTCAGGCGGAATTTGCAACCCAGAATGGCTATCCAATCTGTCACAAATTTAATATATATTTTTTAGGGATTCCATTCTTGTTTTGTACTCAATTCCTTGGTAGTAATTCAAACTGGTTTCTCATCACCATCTATCTCTCATTTATCTCGGCTATGTCCAGTGCTTCAGACTAAATCCTTCCATTTCATGTTTTATTTTCTAATGTTGCGGCGCTAGGGTGTTGAAGGTGGTATTTACAGATAGTAAACAAAGGTAGCGCTTAATTTTTTCTTTGCCGAGGACTATATAAAATTCATAAAACTGTCACATAGCAAACAGAGGACCTGTTCACTCACTGTTAAATAAATGTGGTCATGTGACATTCCTCAGCGATGGGCCTTTTGATGGTTAAGGTGGTATTGGGATAGTAAACGCGGGCGAGGTGAGGGTGTTATGTGTTTCTGGAGATCGAGTATGACTTATGACCTGAATCAGGTGTTGGTTTTATTGCTGTGTTTACATAGTGAATTATTGTAAGTTATTCCCACACCTAGATTGCAGAGTGTGCTAGTATGATCGGTATTCAAAAAACTATTGAATATTTTCTTTAAAGAATCCTCTACAGGAGGTACTATCAAACTGTACTTTATGTAATCATTAATCTGTCATAAGGTCAGGTGGTAATATTGTAAGATGTATTGAATGAACGCAGCAGTAATGTGAAGGGAATCTGTTCAAAGATCAGCTGCTGACAGGTGGAGGAACAGGAAATTTCTAACTCTTGGACTCTCTCTCTCTCACACACACACACACACCTTAGGTTCTTAGATCACAGGATTACCAGTCACAAGTTTCACTTAGTTCTCTCGGAAAAACAGTGAATATTCCCCTCATTATAATTGTGTGCTGAAAAGTTCCTCTCACATCACATTCTGCTGTCAACCCTGTCAAAATGGCTTTGTTTCCACTGTGAACAGATTCATTGAATCAAATTAAGAATAATCATTTAGTTAAATTTAAAGTACATGTTAGTTCAAGGCTGGAACAATGAATGGAGTTTTTGTCTTTAATTTACATAATAATTAAAGCTACTTACTTACAGACTGAAGTGGAGTTTCAGATCATAACTGTTCTTAATTATTTAGATTTTTTGGTGAAATGTAAATGGTTTTAAATCGGTGTTAAGAACTTAAATCATAAAAAATATTTTTATATAAATTTAATAAAAAATATATATTTTGAAATAGATTAAAAAAGATGTAAATATTATATGAAAAACTTGCATCTTAAATGGAAAGATCTGTTCTTCAGACTAAATTGTCTGTTGTACTGATATCTTACAGTAAAACCAAATAAATATGTTCCAAAAAAGTATTTAAAGAACAAAATTTTTACAAAAGCACAACAAAATGACAAAAATTAAAATAAATAAACAGTATAAACATAAAATATACTATTTACAATAATAATATATAAATAATACTAAAATAACACTGGCTTTAATGGAACATACCTACTCATTCAAATCATCAAAACTAGTTTAATGTATAACAGCAATGAGGTGGCATTTTTTTGTACTTGTGTAATTTCAAACATTTACATAAACATTAGATCCCAAGATTGTTGAAGATAATGAGAAACATACATTCAGTCAAGTAAAGTATTGTGTGCTGCTTTTGATTAATGTCAAATTTCCCGTTTAAATATTTCAGGCTATTATCTCCTTTTAAACTTGGGCAGACTTTGTCTTCTGTCTCAGTGTTTTGTTGTCAGAATTGAAGAGGGCCATCAAAGCAATTGACTTCTTTTATTTTTTTTTCTATTCCAGCCGTTCTACAGCTAGAAGTCCACGGCCGCTACCATGCCACTATTTGGTAAATCTCACAAGAACCCCACAGAAATTGTGAAGACCCTGAAGGACAACCTCTCCATCCTGGTCAAACAGGACAAGAAGACAGAGAAGGTATGAGTTTGAAGTTGTCATATTACAGCAGTTTCTGGGGGTTTTTTTCACCTGACTACAGGAATTATATCGGGTAACAGTGCAGACATGCCAAAAAAGAAGAAGCGCTGAGCACTGTTGGTAAGGAGCATCTTGCAAGCTGGTGTTATAAAGCACAAGAGACGGGAGTAACAAACTTCATCCATCTTGTTTACTCTTTCACTTTTGTTCTCCACACATTACGTCATTACACAACACTTCAAAATAGTAGTCAACGATACAATGTTACTCATGAACACACATCAACAGATCGCCGACGTCACTCTGTAGGCCAAAACGCGGAAGTGAGTTAGCATTTTAGCACTCCCGGTTCCCTTGCTCTAAAGTCTATGGGATTTTTGAATGGGTTTTTGCTAAATCGCCTGAAATAAGGTCTGTGGTGAACAAAGCCTCTAAATATTTTTACGTTTTGATCTATGACATAGAACACAGTTATAACCTGCTTGTGGTTTAAAACTTTATTCTGTCTGCTTGTGTTTTTAAAAAACTTTATATAGGCTTCAAAATGTATACATTTTGGATTAACTTGTAAAGATTATCTTGATAGACAAAACGTATAAGGGTCACAACTCTTTGTTAAACACAGATCTTATTTTTTGCGATTTTCCAAAAGTCTATGGGGAAAATGCAGAGCTTTTCGATCGAGGGAACCCATGCGCCGCTAGCTTCCGAGTTGTCCTACAAAGTGACGTCATCACTCCGGCACTTTAATAAGCCTGATTTGAATCAAATGTGGTGCGTTTACACTAAAAAGAATGTCCCATCCAGCGCCTGTTTAAGATGGCACAAAAGTGACTGTAAGGTTTAATGAATTTGCCACTCTGTGTTTAGTTTGGTTATTTTTCCACTCTTTTCCAAGATTTTATTCCATTCCATTATCTACCCCAGTTGTTCCAGATCTCTCAGATGATTGCATAATGAACTCGACTATTGAGCGATGATGCTGAAGTGTTCCTAGGTCTCTACAGCTGTAACCTCAGACACATCATAGCTGTTTTTTAACCAGAATATCATTGGTTAAATCCTCTAAATCAGGCTGCTTTCCACTGCTGATTTTTTTTTTTCCATTGTGTTTTTGCATTTTTCATTTGTTTTTTTCAGAGAGACGGGCTTGTCCTCAGGCAAATAAGAGTTTTATATCAGTGCACTAGATCAGCAGTGGACATGAATAATCTGATCCTTTTGTAGAATGTGGATATGCATTTTGATAACTATGACTGTGTTTATAGTCTACTCAACTTTGTTTATTATCTGCTGTTGAAGGGAAGTGTAACATGGAAATGTCTATGAATGGCCTTTGGCAGCTTTGTGAGCAATATCCACCAGACTAATGTGAACATGCAGTCTTATCTGATTTGCACTTATCTTTTTAAAGACATAGCTTTTTTTCTTCCAAAAGAGCTTTTGTAGTTGTTTGTTGAATTAGGCTAGCTCAGATAAACTAGCCCACCCATCTCAATGTCAATAAGATGCCCATTGAATTTACTCATTGTGAACCCCATTTTCAGGGCGTCCATTA